>NC_092349.1:14501396-14534603 GCF_963676685.1 Mytilus edulis | reverse complement strand
TTGTGTCATTTAGTGACTCTGATGTGGGTCTCATTGGGGTCTAAGCGTGACGCGGGATTGTCGATTTTTTGTAAGCGTGACACATGAAAGTCAAATTATTGTGGCGTGAAAACGGGAAATTAGGTCTTGCGGGACCCGGGAAATGACAAAAAAATGAGAATTGCTTATGTACATAGTGTAAGCGGGATCCGGGATCGGAACCCCCCAATGAGACCCCCCTCTGATGGAGAGTTGTCTCATTGACCGTGGGCAATTGTACCACATCTTCTTAATGTTATATATCAGACTTCCATAATTTGTTGCAGCTAGAAGTTGTAGCTATGTCACTGGAAATGCTAGATCATTTTGACATTTTCTTAAAAAATTAGAACTAACACAAGGTTGATATTTAAGGTAGCACAATACAAAGATTTTTCCATCCCCAATCAGACATCTTTAAACTGATGTAATTCCACTCATCCTTCTTTAAATTTTATAAATGAGGTACCAAAAGAAAGAAGAATGATTAATCTTTTAAATTGTGATAATTTCATTATGACATAATTATTACATAATTAATTGTTATGTAATTAGTTGCTATATTGTGATGTCCATACTTGAATGAATTTAGCTTCTTTGTTATTCATAGCATCCCAAAATATTTTATAGATTCTTGCACAACACAGTTTTGACCTCCAAAACTGTGTCTCAGATTTTTCCTTTTGTATTTCATTCTCTCATAAATCTTCAATGAAGTTTGCAACATCAATTCATAAGAGATCACTAAATTCAATGTGGTATACAATTTGTTCTATTGATGTTTTTGGAAATCTGAGACACAGTTTTGGAGGTCAAGCTGTGTTGTACAAGAATCTATAAAATATTTTGGGATGCTATGAAGAACAAAGATGCTAAATTCATTCAAGTGTGAACATCACAATATAGGAACTAATTACATAACAATTGATTATGTAATAATTATGTCATAATGAAATTATCACAATTTGAAAGATTAATCTTTCTTCTTTCCTTTGGTACCTCATTTATAAAATATAAAGAAGGATGAAGTGAATTACATCAGTTTAAAGTTGTCTGATTGGGAGTGAACAAATCTTTGTATTGTGCTACCTTAAGGGGGCTCGTGGGTCTAAATCATTTTTTTTAATTTAATATAGGATTTCTATATTTTTTTCTATAAATGAACTTTATGATATCTTATACTTAATAGAAAAATGAAATAAAACTAGTATCTCAATTGTTTGTAAAACAATTGAAAGGTCTTTCCTGTAAAAGTGATGTTTTCGTAATGTACTTTGTACGACCTTTCGTTTGATATACGACAAGCATACCTTCTGAAACTTTTCACTTTTATCACTTAATGACCTCATCCGCCTACATTTTTGAGATCGGAATTATTATATATGTAACATAGAGTAGATGAGCTTTCATTTGATATGCGACAACGCCATGTTCTAGAAAGTTTGATTTTTGCACTTAATAACCCTATCTTACTAATTTTTGGAGGTCAGGAATTTGATATTTGAAATGTACACATCATGACCTTTCATTTGATATACAACAACCCTATCTTGAAAGAAAATTTATGTTTTGCACTCAGTGACCCCATCCAACCCATTTTTGGGAGACTTCAATTTGAAATTTGAAATGTACACTTTATGTTCTTTCATTTGATATGCGACAACCTTACCATCTGAGAAATTTGAATGTTTGCACTAAATGACCCCCACCCGTCCCCCTGGGATGAAAAGGGGGTTTAAATTTTCATTTTTAAGTAAGAGTTTATCAAGACCTTCAATTTGATATATCAGATGACCCCATTTGACAAAGTGCAAATAATGATGCAATATCAACTATATAAATAGAAGTTATGAAACTTACAAAGTCAATGCAAAATTTGAAAATTTCAAATTGATTTTTTGGTGTTTTTTTCCATGGAATGTTTTTGGTATTTGGTCAAACATATAACTATGTCAACCTCTTCAATTTCTAACACATTTTAAGTGGTAAGCTCTTGATGATTCAGAAAAACATGCCTCCGCTCGCAAAACTTCAAACTGCATTATTTCTAAAACGACAATAGATATCTCAAATCCGTTAAATGAGAATTCGGACAATTTCAAAGTT
Organism: Mytilus edulis; assembly: GCF_963676685.1. Classification (NCBI taxonomy): domain Eukaryota; kingdom Metazoa; phylum Mollusca; class Bivalvia; order Mytilida; family Mytilidae; genus Mytilus; species Mytilus edulis. The sequence goes on along the minus strand of NC_092349.1, from coordinate 14,532,479 downwards.
CACCAAGGTCACAATTAATCATCAAATATATGATGCAATACAAAACTTGAAAACCGGAAGTCGTAGAGACATGGGACTATCACCATTCAACTCAGGACCACTTGACCTTTCAAATATCACAAGGTCAAGGTTATAGTATAATGTGAAGGTCAAGGTGAAATTTCATCATGACCTGACATTGACATCAAAAGGTCTTGAACTACTGATCATCTTTGCAGTTTATAGTAGGTTGATATCTGTTACCTTAAAAAGATATACACACAATACCATACTTTTAAGAATCATCCCGTCGTAACTTTTGAACAGACAGTCGGACTCTTTTGAGCTCAGTGTATAAAATGTAGAGCTCGTCGAGAGGAACATTTTATACGCTGTAAGTATGCAGCAAACTCTTATCGTTTTCTTAATATGAAAGCTTGAAATTGCAGCGTAATTTTTTTTTGCACTCCGTGACCTTTGACCTTGGGTGCAAATTGAAGGTCACATGAACTTAAGATTATTGGTGTAGGTCCCAAGTCTTTACGACTTCCGGTTCTCGAGATACAATTTTTCAAAAATTGTGTATATTTTTTCAAGGGAAATAACTCCTTATAACGGTTAACAACAAAATGATTGTATAATTATGTTTATTAACATTGCCATCTGGTCTTGTACATGTTGTCGTTTTAAAATCGATTCTATCTTAAGGTGGCTCGTGGGTACAAAAATTTTAGCAAAAAATTAAACCTTTATTTTTTCATTGCAAATTTTATTTATTACACTACTAGTTGTTACTTTATGATATGGTACAAAAAACAACTCAAAAAAATGATTTGGTTTGGCCTAAGATGACTTTAAAAATTGAAAAAGCTCCAAATTATCTCCCTTTCGTGCAAAAATGCCATTTTTTTGCCTTAAATTTGAAATATCTTTTTTAACTCATCGGTGACCTATATTTTTTATTATTGTTTTCATATAAGCTATACATAAACTAAATAATTGTAAAATTTAAGCGATTTCTTATATTAGGTTATTTTTTTATTTCGATATTTCCTCTTTTTCTCCTATTAGTTCAACAGAAAAAAAGGACATTAACAAAAATGTATGCTTCTGCCAGAGGCAGATTTTAGCTTAAATGAACGGTGACCCCATTTTTTTATTTCATTTTTCTTTTAAGTATATGATAAAGTTCATTTATGAAAAAATAAAGCAAAATCCTATATTAGAAAAAAAATTTCATTTATACCCAGGAGCCCCCTTAAATACTTTTTGAGAAAAATGCAAAAGAAAGAAATTGCTTCAAGGGGACATAACTCTCATAGGGAACGATGAAATCCTTAGCAGCCTCATATGGTAACACATCATGATGAGATCTAACTTTTGTTCAAATAAGGTCATGATATCTTTAAAAACAACGAGGGGGGGCCATGTTGAAAAAAATCAATAAAAGGGAGATAACTTCTAAAGGGGATGATGAAATCCTACACAGCCTCATCTGGTCATACCTCATGATGAGATCTATCGATGGTCCATATTTGGTCTTGATGACATCAATAGAAACGGGGGGAGGGCATTTAGAAAAAATGTTGGAAAAAAAAACCATTAGAACTAGTATCTCAATTGTTTGCACCACAGAGTTCCAACTCACAACCTTAATGCTGAAAGACTCCTGAAAAATATAGATTAACTACTTCAACCACTCTGTCCCAAGATTTCAAAGAAAAATATACACAATTTACTTTTCCAAATTTGATCAAGAGGTGTCTCCATAATATAACAAAAATGTATTTTAAACAATTTTAAAATAAAAGGATGATGATTTGTTGACCACAGAAAGTTGTGTTAACAGAGACAGTGTGAGAATTCTTGTGCTAAAAAGCATGGTATTCTTGAAATAGGGGAAAATGCATCAATTCAGTCCTCTTTTGGGCGGTAAAATTCATTAATCATGAAATATGGCATAGGGTATTATATAGAAAGTATCCCTTTATCATGAGGAAATTTGTAATATAATAATGTTTATTCAGATTTTTTTTGTGTCTGGATTTATTTTTTGATGTGTGTAAGCCAGGATCTTACATAGATATAAAGTAGTAAAGTATCTACTGGTGCGCTAGTGAGACTGAATCAGGTTACTTTTACAGACCAACTGATATTGCATATTAATCCTGACAATGACCTGCAATATCGTTATACCATGTTGGATGAATCCAGAAATTTTATTGCATTATCTACAGTGTACGAAGAAAAGGATCTGGGAGTAACTTTCGAGTCTAATTTGAAATTTGAAAAACATATAAGCGCAGAGAGTGTTGTCTCTTATTCATCATTCTTTTGATTACATGGATCAAGATATGTTTCTTACTATTTATAAATCAATAGTGCGTCCGCTGCTAGAATATGCGACATGTGTCTGGTCACCATATCTTAAAAAAGACATCCACAAACTGGAATCTGTACAAAGAAGGGTCACAAAACTGGTAAAAAATATTTGTCATCTTAATTATGAAGACAGGCTACGTTCATTGGGTTTGCCAACCTTGGAATATCGTACGGTAGGGATAGGAATAATATGATACAAGTCTACAAAGCGTTGCATGGTATAGATGACATCGACTGGATGAGCCTATTTACTTTAGCACCATCTAATAATACTAGAGGTCACTCATTAAAACTTTTAAAAAAAGAGTGTAAGACCGCACATAGACTAAATACTTTTTCGATTAGAGTAGTGGATCAGTGGAATAACCTGTCAGATTTAACGGTGACGGCAAAGACTCTGAATAATTTTAAGTCTGCATTAAATGGCGAAAATTGGAACCCATATAAATTCATATGTTTGTGTTAAGTGTTTCAGCTGCATGCGCACACTTAAATAAGTGTTTTTTGATAAGTTTAAAAGCCTTTGGCTTATGTAAAGAACCGAAGATAAAGGTCTAGGTATAAAGGTATAAAGGTATCAAAGTTTTTGACAGAGATTGTGTGTCTTAATATTAAGTTTTTTATATACATGTTGTTACGTAAAATTGTTGTCTAATTTTTTTTGTGCCATGGTGTTGTCAGTTTTTTTTTACTTAGATAAAAACTAAAATAGTAAAAGTGATGCCACCAAAATTCAAACTTGATCTGTGTATTCTGGCAATGAGCATTGATTATAAGTTTCATAACATTCTTTTCCTTTTTTGCCATGACAACGTGTTAGTCTGTTTTGTTATCTTTCATTTCTTTTCAAGCTTGAATTTTTTGTTCATTGCTTACCCATTTGTTTGATAAATGCACACATACTTTTGTGAATTTCAAGTATACATCATTCTATCCCTGCTGATGGAAAGAAAACAAGAGTGAAATAATTGATATGAATTTAGTATGAAATGATTATGATTACAATGAGATTCTACAGTTCTATATAAAACTAGGTCATGTTTGTCTTCTCCGTAAAATATATCGTCCTTTCTGTAGTTGTGATAGATATATCTTTATCTTTGAACTGTCTGATAACTTTCGTACATAAATCTGAAAATTAGAAGAAGAAAATATATAAAAAATCATTCAATCACCTTAATTTCAATGATAAAATCAGGAAAATGCAACAATTCAAAAGTAAGAGGTTTATTTAATTTTGTATAAATCAATTCTTTAAAGAGAAGAAAAATAAGATGAATTTCAGCTATTGCAAATAGTCATTCATGAAGCAAAATGGTAAAAAATATGTGTTATTTGTTCATATTATAGTCAAAACAAGTGAAACTGCGAGCTACTGCTCACTGATGATACCCCCGCCGCAAGTGGATAATATTAATAGTGTAAAAATATGCAAGTGTTCGGTAAACAGGAAGTTGTCAAGTGATGAATCTGAAAACGCATCACACCGTATAGCTGACTTATATAAATCCTGAAACCAAATTTCAGAAATCCTTGTATTGTAGTTCCTGAGAAAAATGTGACGAAAATTTTCAACTTGGCTATCATGTGTAAAATCAGACAAGTGTTCGGTAAACAGGAAGTTGTCAAGTGATGAATCTGAAAACGCCTCACACGGTATGGCTGACATATATAAATGTTGATACCAAATTACAGAAAGGGTGGATGTGTAGTTCCTGAGAAAAATGTGACGAAAGTTTCATGGGACGGACTGACTGACAGACTGACGGACGGACTGACAGACAGAGGTAAAACAGTATACCCCCCCTTTTTTAAAGCGGGGGTATAATTAATTTTGAGTTCCTTCTAAACGTGTTCACATAATAATTCTGTGTGACCAAGACTTACTCTTTGTATTGTTTGCAAATTTTGATTTGTTAATTTTTGTTTTTTCCCCTTCCTTTTAAATATGTAGCCTCATCATCATATCCTCTCCATTTTATACCCATATATCCATTAATATATAAATAAATGAAATGGAGTAACAGTCAACATGCATACAAATCAATAAAGATCGTTATATAAAATTAACTGTTTATTCATTTATTTTCGTGGGATAACAATTTTGATGGATTTTGAAGGTAAAAGTAAACTACGCCCGGTATGAATTTAGAAATTCAATCAAGGAAATTTTTATTTTATAGAGGTTTTTGTACTGACTTTGGCTAAACTTTGAAAATAAAATATTTTGTCAATCCCAGTATTTAAGATTGGCAATTATGAGTTGTCAATTTAACAAATATTGTCTTCAATTTTTTATTTATTTTCTTTTGGCAAAGGGGACAATTGTATTGGCAAGGTCCATCCAAAGAGTTAATTCCCTTTGCAAAAATCTGAACTTTGATTCAATGTATGAATTCCCAAATCAACAATTGTTTTACACCTACCTCCTGTGTCCCTATAGCGGTGATCACACCATTAAGTTTACCAATATCTTTCCCTTCAATAAAAACAGGTTGATTTCTGTGAAACCTAAAAAAGAAATAAAAAACAAACATTTTATATCAGTATCATCTGAAAATATAATAACACATTGGTATGTTACATGGAATTCATAATGTCGTGCCCCTTTTTGTCAAGTTTCACTTAAAATGTTCTAAATGATAATTTGTAAAATTTGTATCACTCCTCATCCTCAAATTATTCAATCAGGTCAATACCCATTAGAACAATAATTTGAAATGCTAATTTTCCATCAAAGTGTATGTTTCTATCTGACACTCCAGCTTTGTCAGCTTATAAAAACTGGCAAACATGAAATAGCAAAGTTTGCTGAAAGTGGCATTTAACATCACAATCCAAAAATCAAAGAATCCTTTACATCACATAAACCATACATGAATCTCTTCTCGATGAAGGTTAGGTGAAAAAACTTCTTTCTTTTAAGTTTTGATGGGTAATATATACATTCAGCATGTTAAACTACATATTTATTAATAAGTTGGAGTGAGTGATTGATGAGGGCTTTATCTTGAAAGTTTAATGTTTGTTTTATTCTATAATCTTGAAAAAATCTTGTACACATCAATACAATGTAGATCTATTTAAATCCCACCTCTAAAACCATCAAAAACAATACAATTTTTTTTTCTCTCTTTTTCTAGTTTTACCCTGCCATTTTCAATACTCTGTCATAACAAAGCTGCTTTCACTAGAATTCATCATTTTTAATTTTCTTACCATCTTTTGTCATAAAACAACCTTCCATCTTCAATTTTCAGCTCTGAATTATTTTCTATAGGACTTGGAGGGGATGATGTAATTTTCTTGGTAAATGGTTTACCACTGACTTTGTTGATAATTCGTAAATCGTCTATGATATCAGCATCATCCAAATAAAAGTCTATCTGCAGTTAGATCAGTTAAGAAAAAAATAACACAGATTACTGAATTGAATTATGATCTAATGGTGGTACCACAGTAATTTCAATATTCCCATGATCTTGTGAGGTTGATACATTATGAAATTTGTACCAAATGAATAATTGAAACCTTTTTGACTTTAACCCTTTAACCCACAATCCCGGCTGTAGGTGTGATGGTGACAACCATTCTTTGATGGCCCATATGACCCTCCATACCTTTTTTGAACTGCCCCACCTAAACTGTCATGATAGCAGGGACTTTAATCAAGCAGTTCATGGTCCATAAACTCTTCTCAGACATCTTCTAATGAAAATATGGCACTTTGAAAGCTGTTTAAGAGTTCAAAATCGGAAAAACGTGAAAAGTAGCCAAAATCAGGTGGGGGTGGGCATCTTTTAATGGCCACTACGTAACTGGTAGTCATTGTAGGTATAAACTATTATCGTAAATGCATGCATAGGTGGTATAGGAACACAAAGAGGTATAATATGGCCAATAGGAAACTAGTCTGTAAAAGCTAGGTCATCGTTTTGTCAAAAAACCATAAAAACAGACAGTTAGGCAGACCTGACTTGACAATAAAAATTCGCCAGCAAGACACTTAAGTCCCATATACTCTTAGTTGGCATGAATGGACTGCAGTAACTGTAGGGTAAGACTTGAATGACAAAGGAACACAGTCTGGTCAATGTTCACCTCTCAAGGTTGTTTTAAAATCTGAAAATAGACGGAAAATGACCATTTTTCAGTGGGGGTGGGTTCAAACCCATGAGAAAATCTTCCACCTCCAACGCCTACCCCCACCGATGCCATCCGCCCCAAAATCTCAATATATAGTTTAATAGATGAGCATCAGTTACAGCATTAAGAGTCTGCTAATTTGCATATAATTTACATATGATTGCAAATTTTCGAAAATGCCTGATTTGCCAGAAATGTCTTGGGGGCGAATGAGTTAATTGAGGCTAATTAGACACTAAATTAGAATATATTCACAAAGCATCGTAAATTTATGAAATATCACTATTTTTAAAATTAATGTTTTGAAATATAAAGGACTGTTTATATATATTTATTGTAGAAGCATAAATTTTCATGGGTTTAAAATTTCGTGGTTTTGTCTCTATATAAGATTTCATTGGGATTTAATTTCATGGTTTCCTTAAATGTAAGTGGTATTATATAAAGGTTATATTTTCCAGGGGGTATTAATTTCATGGATGTATTATTTCCACAAAACGAAATTAAATCCTCTACGAAAATTTCTGCTTTTACAGTATATAGCAATTCCCAATTTCAGTATTTCAAATATATAAGAATAAGATTTCTGGCACATGATTTTAGAACTAAAAGGATATCTGGTGAAGCTTTCCGTCTTTTTTCAGGAAGTGGCATGGGGTCATTAGGTCGTCTCCTCAGTCTACGGGTTGATGGTGCTTTGGTTTCTAAAGTATCGGATAACATGAAATCTGAAATGGAAAAATTATATTCAATTAAACAACAGGACTAGAAATAAGATTCTCAAACCACTTGCTTGATGGCAAGAGACAGCAACTTGTGTAGCACTTATACAGCTTGCTTTACTTCATCAATAGCCCTTCTCCTTTTTTCCTTTCGAAAAGCTTTCATTATTTATGTGTATTAAATATACAATTATTTATGCTAGTTATGTCATGTATGAACTGTATCATTGGGAAGGTATAAATCTAATAAATTTTGTAAAGTCTTATCTAAAAAAAAATTGGCATTAAACTGTAAGTTGGTTATGAATTGAGTATAAATCTTCTGAAAATGTTTGAAACCATCCTGTTCTTTGACATAAGATGTGAAATTATTGATTTTTTTCATCTTCAACAAACCAAAAAATGGAGATGCACAAACTAAAAAAAATAATTTCACACTACACAGTTCAAAAAAGCTTGCCTTGACGGACACCTGAAATTATCTGAAACTTGGCTGTTTGATAAGGACATACAGTAACAGTGAAAACTTTTCAGTAATTTAATATGTGTTAACAGTTTTATGTTTTAAAATCTTCAGTAAAACCCAGTTTTCACTGTAGATTTTAACAGTCTTATGCAAACCTAATCTTCAGTAAAACTGAGTTTTCACTGTAGATTTTAACAGTTTAATATTAACATAATCTTCAGTAAAACCAAGTTTTCACTGTAGTTTAACAGTTTTATATAAACATAATCTTCAGTAAAACAAAGTTTTCACTGTAGATTTTAACAGTTTATGTAAACATAATCTTCAGTAAACCCAGTTTTCGCTGTAGATTTTAAACATACTACTTCCTGTGAGATCCAATGAGTTTCTTTCACTTTCTATCAACTTTGATTTGTCCTCATATTCAAGTATCAAACTTTCTTTTAAGTCAATCTTCTTTTCCTGAAATGGAGAAAAAAAAAATATCATACGAGTGTCTTTCACACACCATGAAGTAATTTACTTGGACATGGAAACTGAAATAAGCGCAGACCTACAATGTATAATCAGGTTTGAGATATCACAAAAATATATTATACCCGTCATATTTTTTGTGCCTGTCCCGACTCCCAAGTCAGGAGCCTTCGAAGTTTGTTAGTTTTGTATGTTTTTCAATTTTAGTTCATTTATGTTTTAGAGTTAAGTGTTTATATACATTAAATTTTCACTAAACTAGTACAAATTTTGGTTAATGGGCTAGCTGAAGCCTGCCTCTGGGTGTGGTATTTTCTTGCTCATTGACCATACTGTTTTCTGCCCATTGGTCGGGTTGTTGTCTCCATTTCCTTCTCAATTTTAGCCTGTATCATTATATATATGTCATATTTGAAGGATGAAATTGAGTTGACTGTTGATTTGATTTCCATCAGCTTCTCTTTGAAATGTTTAATATAATATGAATTTTAGTTAATATTCAAATGCTAATTTCAATTTACCAAGCAACATACAACATAGAGTTAATGATTATCATCTTATCAACTTTAATATAGATCATGTAAATGTAGATACAGCTTTCATTGTTGAAGACAATATTATTCTCTCCAGACGGCTTATTTTTAGTGCGAGGTTGCTGTCTCATTGAGGTATAATCTATATCTCTATTTTTTTATATCTTGACAAATAATTAACAATTGTACAAAAAATGTATGTTACTAAAGGCTTTTTAATAATGTAATATTATATATTTCTCACATCTCCTTTTATTTGCTATGGCCTATAATCATACTTTTTTCTTTGGCTATTTTACTCTAAAAAAAATCAATTCTAAAAACTTAATGATATCTTATTAAATCCATTTTGTTGCTTTTTCTTTTGAAAGTTTTTTTTTATTTCTTACATGACTAAATGACTAAAAGTGTATTTTAAGGTTTTTTTTGGTGATTTAGATTTTTGAATATATATATATATATATTCTAAATTCTAAAATTTCTACTATAAGAATACCTCAAAATCTTTAGCTGTAGCTTTCTTCTCCTTAATATATTCTCTTTCAACTACTTCCAACTGAAATAAAATCAAGAACATTAAATAAATAACTTCTCATAACCTTTAGTTTGTATACTGACACAACATGTATAATTTGTAAAATAGGCTTAAAGCTGTATTCCACTTGCACTTATTTTTTTGTTTAAAATCTTCAATTCTTAAATTTTCAAATCTGGTTATAGCTCTATTTAACAAGTTAGGGAAATCTACATTTCTAGTTTATATAGATCTATTGGGCTATAATAAAGTATCACCTTTAGCTATTAACTTTGATGATGATTTTATCACAAGTATAGAAAAGAAATCGTTCATAAATATATTCAGTAGTACTTCCCCAATATATAATTATGCAGTTTCAAATTGCTAATTATAATTTACAAGTGAAAAACAAGAATTTCATTGACAGCTTGCAATTTGAGGTTATTTTCTATTGTCCCATTGACCATACATATAAAAAAGAAGATGTGGTATGATTGCCAATGAGACAACTATCCACAAAAGACCAAAAATGACACAGACAGTAACAACTATAGGTCACCGTACAGCCTTCAACAATGAGCAAAGCCCATACATACATGTATAGTCAGTTCCAGCTAGAAATTAGATCATATTACATTTTTGTACCCAAAAACTGCAGACAAACCAACAGACATTTCATACTGACTTCTATTGGTGATTCAGTATTATTCATTGGATACAAATTTTGTGGATTTGGTGGGTATAGTTTAGTGTTCAACAAATTACTACTTCTCCATAAGGTTATGTGCCGATTTTGGCAATCCAATTATTTTTTCTTTTGTGTGTTTTTTTTTCTATTCAAATTTGTATATATTGTGTTATGCATTAATATTGTATTGGTATCACTATCTCTCCTTAGGGAGGCTAATAAAGATATATATATGAATCCACAGTAAATTATTTCTGATCTCATTTTAGCATTGTATGTACAATGTAACACATGCACTCTTCAAATCTTACAACAACCAGGCTACATATTATATTGGCATAATTCTTACCTCAAAATCTCTCCAAATTTCATTTATTCTTATTCTTTCTTTATATTGTTGCTCAATTTTCCGTCTTTTCTTGATATATTCTGGCAAGGTTCCATCTTGTAGTTGTTGCAGCTGTTTCTTTAAATGTGCTAACTTATCTTGGTACATTCTACAACGATAGAATAAAACTCATTTTAATGGGACACAACTTGATTTCATCAAAAATCTATTTTTTGTTATAAGAATAAATCTCTCAGTGCTGAACTAAAAGCCAACAGTCATCAGACATTCATATTATCATAAAAATGTATTGTGGTTGGACACTTAACTTGCCATTGAGTTTTAATAAAGTTTTAAAGTACTGTAAATTCAGAAATGTTTGCATGCATTTAATTTCTTATAGGATTTTCTCATTTAATACTAAAATACAATTTCAATTTTTGCGATATGAGGGAAAATCATTTTTAATTCATATAAATAAATTCATAAAGTTTTAAATATTGTAATTATAACCCTGCCACATTTTTCACAACAATAAAAACATTGAAATAATTTCTGAATTTACAGTAAGTTAATTGGATTGTCTCCCCTTTATCATCATAGACATGAAAGATGAAATGAAGGATCGAGATAAAATTCCTTCGTCCATATACACTGTACATTGTTCATCAACATCTAGCTATTTACATGATTTAGGAAAAGCTGCACTTGAATTACACAGCAATAGAAAGACTGTACATGTTGAACAGGGTAATTTCAAATCATTCAAATTCTTCCATTAAATGTAGTTTGCACAGTCAGATAAATATATATATTTCAGTCTAAGTCAAACCTGTTTGTCTGTTTGAATTTTGAAAGAAAATTTGACAATTTCTTATACCTTTTATAGATACAAACATTCATATCTTGGAGTCTTGTTTTAGACAGATGTTTTGGAAAAAATAATTTGGGAAATTTGTCATCAATTATATAGAAATGGTTTAATAAGAAAATGCATAAAAAATTATGAAAAGTTATTTGCTGATTCATTTGTAAAATTTCTTTACAAGCTAATTTTTTTTTATATTTCACTTTAAATTTGGATCTTTAAGGCAAATTTGGTAAAAAATAATTATGTTAAAATATCCATCAAAGATAGCAGACAGACAACCCTGTGTTTCCAATGTGTTTTAACATTTTATGAACCTTCATTTACAGAAAAAGGTTACATCAATGTTAATTTATGTCTAGACGAAAGGGCTGATTACTACGTAGTACCCTATAGTCCTATCCCTCAGTACAAAATTAAACCTACTGTTCTTTGATTTCTGTGTATTCCGTTTCTTGTTTGGCCTGGTCTGTTTCACTGGCATCTTCGGTATCTGAAAGTAAAAAAAATTAATTAAATGAAATTGCATATTTCCAATTTTTTAATCTGGCCTCAGATTGTATGTCTAATCTCATTTAAGAAATAAATGACTTCAGATTCCCAAAACAAATGATCTACATACCATGAATTATATTTGGAAGATTTTGATGTTGTGTTATAATGATTTAAAAAGACAATATTGCACCGGTAATATTAACCCAGATAAAATAATCAAAGTCCATGCTTGGCTAAAGAAAGTCCCCAAATTATATATCTGATTGAATAAATTGAAATAAACTAGGGGTTAGGATTTGCATGTAGATAGATACAAAATTACCCCCCCCCCCCCCCCCCCCCCCCAACTAAAACAATGACAACAGAAATAGGGATTCATACAAAATTAATAACAGGGGAAAAAACTGACAGACTCCAATCACTGACTGGCCACTTCAAAAAGTTAAGGAAAACAAACAGTAGTCACCAATTTTTTTTTTTTTTATCAATGGCAGTATGGACATGATGGAAGAGGAAACAAATCTTTATTAAAAATTCAAACTGTATTTAACTAGTATATCTATAATACCTGTATGAGTAATGGTTATTTAAATAGTCATAAAGCTATTTTATCAGTTTGTATCTCAAAACATTATTGAAACATTTATATGTACCTTTGTTTACATTCTGGATGATTCCTTTAAATAAGTTATTTATAGACCATTGCAGATTTGTCATAAAAAAATTATATGAATATATATAGTACACTTAAATAGCAAAACAAATTTCATGAATTAATATATCTCTTCCTTTCTATTAAATTCCCTGCATGTTGCACATTTAAGTTCTAAGCTGATTTTGATTGATAATTGATACTTATTTTTAAGTTCAAGGCTCTTTTAAAAATATGAAACGTACGTGTGAAACATAAAGCTTTATATCTGCTCATTTAAGTAAACAAATAAAGATAAAAAGGATAAATATCATCCTTAAAATATTCAATTTAAAACCTAAAGTTATTAAACCAATCTGTCAAAGAAATATAATAAATTGCTGACATTGTTAAAATGTAAAGTACCTGTGAAGTCACTCATCACAAGACTGGGAAATTCCCTGCAGCCTAAGGGAGATAACTCAAATTATAAAATGATGATTATCTATGAAATTAGCTTTGTCAGGCCAAATAAATATAAATGAGTGGTTCCAGTTACCCTATAGCAACCTACACTACTTTTTAGTCTTTATAATAGCCTACCATAACAATATTTTTTGTCATTTTTCATTGAGTACTGTTAAAGTCACACTTTGACTCAAATATACTCAATGTAAAAAAAAAACAACAACATAAAATTAAAAAAAAAAAAATCCCATTATTCCCTACCTACCTACCCTATCATTTTTTGTTAGATACATGTAACTGGAACTACACAAAATATTTTATTTGGCCTCATTACTTTTTTGCCTTGCCAAAATATTTTGTACTTGTATACATGGTTCATCAATCTTATAGATATTTTTCCCTCTCTACCTAATTAGAGATTTCTATAACTGATTTTGACATTTTACCATTTAATACACACATTTTTATATCTATTTAAATTAGACCCTTTTCTATCATATACATGTAACGCTTCAGCATTCCTGTTTGTAGTGATCTGATGAAGCTCAGGTTAAACCAAAAAGGTGTTATTGACTCATGAAGTTTAAAACTTCCTCAGTGTTTTCCTAATTTGATTAATTCCAGTATACATGTACATGTATATAAAAAACATGATAAATATTAAGTTCTGCACAACTATATTTGAAAACTAGATGTGTCAAAGTGAAACGAATGGCCCCGTCCCAAAAAGTTGAAAAATCTGCAATTTCAATAACACATGTGGACACAAACATGATGGTAGTCTCACATTGATATGTTCATAATTATAAATTAGGCCATAGAAAAATAATTGATGGTTTCCCCATGCCCAACTGGGTATTTTTTTAACCACTGGGTCATTTAATTTATCTGTCAAAAAAAAAATCCTTAAAAGCAGTGCGAAATAAGTGAGTCTAGAATGGCAACCATTCCAAGTTGATGGAGGGATGAGTGTCGCAGATGTTTTTAACTTTGAGAACAAGTTCATTGAATTCCAATGCACAGTTAATTATGCATGGTTAACTGTTTCCTTCAAAGTTTCCTTCAAATATTCAGAATTTCGAAATTCATAATTGTGAAATATTTGCTGAAAATAAACTCAAATTTCAATTTTATGTTTTCATTCTTACATCCAATTACCTTTGTCAAAAAATACTTATTTATCAAATGAAAATATTGAAATTACGATAATTAACAAATTGCAAATGCTATAACCTGGAATAAAGAGTGCATGGAGTGTTTAAATTATGATTGGAAATTAAATCTGTAAATGATTCAATTGAGAGCAAATAATTGAATTTCTTGTCCAAGATGACTCATTTAATAGGCCCCTGTTTTGGAAGGCTCATCATGCAAAGTTCTAGAAGGTAGGTGAAAACAAGTAATTTGATGGTCTGACTGGTCCCAATGGGGTTTGAATAATATCCTGAAATGATATCTGTTGAACTATTAAATTCCCTGGTGTAACCTGCAAAGCTCAGGTCAGTTGATAGACATGATCAATCTATAAAAAAACAAATTATCCAGTACAAGTCAAAATCGAAACCGGGTCAATTTAGCATGTTTAGCACCTGGTCTTATCAACACCTATATTGTCGATTCACAACCTAATTTTATTTTTACTTATTTCTTTCCTTCTGAGTTGAGGTATGGGGAGAATACTTTTTTTCTTTTTATTTAATGATTTTTTTCCTTCAAAAATTTATTAAATTTAAGATACATCATTAAAAATCTGCACAAACAATTACAAATGTAACCAGTTAGAAAAATATTGAGTTTGATTTCAGAATTGCTGTTAAAAGTTTCAAGTATAGTACATTGTAGTATTCTAATAATGTTTTGATTGGTTTTGATTAAAAATGGTTGAGTGTCGTACAATGACCTACAGTCTGCACCAAAACTTTTTCAACTACTAGTCCGAAGACCAATATTTTGACATTTTTCTTATTAGTCCAAACAAAGTTTTGCAAAAACTTACTAGTCTGAATAAAATTTTACTAGTATGGGGCATCAGACTAGTGGCTAACCATGCAGACTGGACCTATAGTTGTTAATTTCAGTGGCATTAGTTATTTTTATATTAATTATAAACTTGTATTTAATGTAACCCACAGGTAGTTTTTGATGTTTATAATAAAAAAAAAACTAAGAAGTCATTATACAAGTTTTTTTTTAATCCACAGATAAGGATGAAAACAAATCATTGTTATTTAAATTGTTTTTTCTGCTTAACCACTGTCGTTTCTGTATAATGACAGCTAGCAACATGTTTACTAGCAATGACTTATGCATGTTATGTGCAGTTGAAATAAAGTAGGAATTACTGTACACATTGTTTAGAACAAAGTTTTTGTTGGAACTTCTATGATTCCTACCAAATATATGTTGATTAATTTGTGAAAATATTAAACCAAGAATATACAAATAGTGGAGACTTCAAAAGTTGACTAACAAAACATAATGTTAATGATAGACCATGTAGACATAGGTGCCTTAATAACTACCTCTGGTGCCAGCCTTAATCCTGAATTAACCAAGTCCCAATTTGAGTAGGTGCCAACCTATACCAGGTAATGAATGACCTGACCTGAGATGTATACCGAAGTGAATGAAATTCAAAATCTAATGCAACAACCCATGTAAAGTCCATTTAGATTGGATAACGTAACTTATTTTCATGGCATCAAAATGATCAATTGACAATTGATGCTATGGAACATACACGCATGTGCAGACGATATACATGCAATATAACAGATTTTAAATACATGTTTTAACGTTTTTTATGTCAGTTTTATTAAAATGGAGATAACAATATTGCATTTTAATTTCTGACAGCATCAATTGGTGATTTGATGGTCGAAAATACCCGTTTACCTGTTTACTGTCTCCGCTAATGTGTCGCCAGTAAACTTAATTTGTGACAGTGTTCTCCCCAGGCCGTTTTAGCGCTGCGATTTTCAGCGCTATTTAAATTTCCCGCTGTCCTATTGCACTTACCGCAGCGCTATCCCACTCAACCGCCTCGCTATATTTTTTTTCGCATTTTTTCAAATTTCCCGCTTATTTTACTCTTCGGATCACGTGATTGACTGGTTTACGATTTTTGAATGAATTATTTCTGTTGTATTAAAGTAACTCCGCGGGACCAGTCTAATAAAAATGGCATCTTTGAAAGATCAAAATAAACAAAGATTTCGACATTGACATCTATGTTTTCAATTAAAAGAATATATAGACACATGATAGAGGCATATATGAATGAAATGAGATGAAATGAATTGATCGCATTTCCCGACGACACTCACAAACTTGTTTTACGAACTTTGAACAAACGATGATTTTAAAAACGATCAAACACCGGGGTTTGTTACAAATTATTTGCCGGGTTTACTATCCATACGAACCCCGAAAATGAGCAAGTCTTTGAAGTATTAATTATCACCTATTCAAACTTATAATTGTTTAGTCAGAAATTCTACCATTTGAAAACAATTGAGAGGATATGATTAGAAAAACAAACCCCAAGCTGATACGACTTGAGAAATTTCACTTTCTCAATGTTCAGCTTGGATGAGGCCATTTAAATATTATAAAACTTTAAGGTCAGACAAATGAGAAATCTTTATGCTAAAAAAATGTCAATTCCTGTCAAACGTCGTAAGGTAAACTGTACACTGCTACAGTGGGTTACAAAACCAAACAGAAGCTGACATTGACTTTATTGTTGGTCCTACATGTTCTGCAACATTACCTGTTAGTGCTAAGAAATCTTCACATAGGTAGTCACGGTAGTCTGGTGTAGACCCATCATGGAAAAAGACTTATCCTTCAGTTTTATACACTGATAGTATGAGGATTTAATATATGAATTTACTATGGAGGAAAAAAAGACTCTTCTTCTATATCATGTGTATCCAGACAAAAACATTAACAAACAAAGGGGTACATTGTACATTTTGTAACTATCATGAGCATGATGAGGACATCATTACAAGAGAAAACATCAATAGCATAATATAATAAAAACACATCAAATCAATTACAAACAAAACGCACGCCGCAATAAAGTTACTGAGAATTGTCGAAAATTACGCGCTTACCACAGCGCTATCCAAAAATCCTGGGGAGAACACTGTGTGACCATCTAATCAACGATTGATGCTGTCGGAGCTTAAAATATAATACACTTATCTTCTTATTATAAGGGTGACCTAAATTATTAAATATTTTAACACAATTCCTTGAATTACATATATACCTAAGTGATTCATGGCCGAAACCACAGGCACTTGTTTCTATCCATAGGAAGGTCTAGAACTGTAGAATGCAAACCAAAAAGAAAACTAATATTGCCACTGAGTTTAGTTGGTATATGACTTCTAAAATGCATTGCAATAACGAGATAAAAGTCACAGCATAAACTATAACAGCACAAAGCCACAATGCTTATAAAAGTACCTTTGTCAGGTGCAGGGTTGAGTAAGTAAGTAAGTAAGTAAAACTTTATTTGGATTCGGCATATTGACAAACAATACAAACATAAGCTCTAATGAGCTTTTCACCGAATATAAAAACATATGCAATAACAAATAAAACAAGACATGCAGCATGCAATAAATAATAAGAAGCAGCACCAAAAATTAACTCTAAGCAAATAGATAATACATGTATCTTGCAAAATACCAAAACATATATATGAAGCACTAAAATTTTTAAAACTAAACATCTTTTGCATCCACACAAAGAATAATAAAATATTAAGCAGATTGAATATTTACCTTCGTCAGTTGCTTGTGCATCCAGTTCATCACAGTCAAAGCTGTCAACCTCTTCAAAATCTGAATTGTTTTCGTCCCGTGAAGAAGCGTACGAGGCCATGGTTTGTTGATTTATTTCGGTACGTACTGAAACCCGGACCGGACCGGACTCCGGACCCGGACTTTGGTATGAAACCCGGACCCGGACCGGACGCCGGACCCGGACTAAATGCCGGACCCGGACTGGGTAATAATTCTGAATTTTCTTAGAATCACCTTTTTCTTTTTTTAATCAGGAGAAGGAAGATAATTTTTTGAGAACTGTAACACAGTACATTATAATAATAAGATAATCAAATTTGTGGATTCTCGGGTACACGTCTTTTATTAATGTTTCCGACGACAATCCAATAAGGAAAAAGTTGAATGAAAAAAAATGAATAAGTTCGTCTCATCAAATCATTTGTGAAGTTTTTATATCTCTATCGATGTCTATAGTTTGCGAATACATCTAGTCCGGGTTTACTTCAGGTCACCATCCGGACTCGCCTATTACATTTATATTTTTCGTTAAATGTCGGATAAATATCTTATAAATTTCTTATGTATTACATGCTTGATCAAATGTCCCGTCAATATACTTTACGACAATAAACAGTTTACACACAGTTAGTCGTCGTAATGCAATACACGCAGGAATAGTAAACTTCAAGCTAGTCCGGGGTCATGTCAGGTCACAGTCCGGACTCACCTGTTCAAGAATGTGTATTACATTGTTGAACGCCGCTTAAGTGTCGTTTATTGATTTTTCCGATGACAATCGAATAACTAAAGAAATAGAGAAATGAATAAAGGAAAAGTAAAAAGTAAAAAGGGGGAAAAAATCTTTCAATTAAACAAATAATTTAGTATATTTATATACAATCCGTACACTCCTGGTCCGTGGTTATATCAGATCAGAGTCCGGACTCGTCTAATTTTAATTTGTTGATTCTCGGGTACACGTCTTTTATTAATGTTTCCGACGACAATCCAATAAGGAAAAAGTTGAATGAATAAAAATGAATAAGTTCGTCTCATCAAATCATTTGTGAAGTTTTTATATCTCTATCGATGTCTACAGTTTGCGAATACACCTAGTCCGGGGTTACTTCAGGTCACCATCCGGACTCGCCTATTACATTTATATTATTCGTTAAATGTCGGATAAATATCTTATAAATTTCTTATGTATTACATGCTTGATCAAATGTCCCGTCAATATACTTTACGACAATAAACAGTTTACAT
The DNA here is from genome assembly GCF_963676685.1 of Mytilus edulis. NCBI lineage: Eukaryota > Metazoa > Mollusca > Bivalvia > Mytilida > Mytilidae > Mytilus > Mytilus edulis. The sequence continues at coordinate 14,513,714 of NC_092349.1, read as the reverse complement.
ACAGTTAGTCGTCGTAATGCAATACACGCAGGTATAGTAAACTTCAAGCTAGTCCGGGGTCATGTCAGGTCACAGTCCGGACTCACCTGTTCAAGAATGTGTATTACATGGATGATCGATCGCTGCTTAAATTTTATTGGAGCAATTCCAACTTTGTATCATCCAATCAGGAGCCGCAGAAGATTTTATTCAGAGTACCATCTTGGGGTAAAAAATATCCCGGTTAACGTGTAACACAAGATTATTTCTGTATTTCTTACCAAAGGAATACTATTGATACGGAGATTACGAGTGAATAATTCATAAGCGATGTATATTAGTTTATTTTGACAATGGCTGCTAAAATAAAATTATTTCACTATATTGAACATTTTTATTTATCATTTCATTAAATCTCGGAGCTAATGCCCCTTTAAATCTGACTTCTATACATGCTTGATTATGATTGATAGTGTAGTCTTTGACACCTTTATCGTGAAACATTGGATTGTTGAATTATTTTAATAGACTTTGTGATGACAATCAAATAAGAAAGTAAATCTTTTTTTTTATTATTTTATTTATAAATACCATGTTATCGACAAGTGACGCGTTATTTGCAATGTTGATATAATAATAAGAATGATGTGATGTGATGTGATTGCCAATGAGACAGCTGACAAAGAAGACCAAATGACACAGACATTTACAACTATAGGTGACCGTACGACACCAACTACAGATATGAGAATACTCGCAGTTACTGATCACAGCTAGTACAAAAAAGCAATCCATCATAGTTTTTACTTTGGTTATTTAAACACTGAATTACCAATAGCCTTAATGTATTTTGTAAGTAATTCCTGGTTAATTGTGTCTTCTTTTTCCTTTTTCTTTCAATTAAACCAATATCCTAAAGCGAGTGTAAACCTTTGTCAATAATTCAATCTGAGGAACAGTATTAGAGAAGAATTTAGAGAAACAGAATTCGGAGAAACCATATAAGTCTTAATAGAGATTAAAATAACTCGGAGGAACAATAAAAAGTCATAAGGCTTCTGAGGAACAACAAGAGATCATAAGAATTCGGAGGAAAAATCAAAAGGCATAAGAATTCGGAAGAACAATAAAAAGTCATAAGAATTCTGAGAAACAATAAGATATCATAAGAGTTCGGAGGAACAATAAGATATCATAAGAATTCGGAATTACAATAAGAGATCATAGGAATTCTTAATGATACTAGTTGACAATTCATAACATATGTACAATTGGGTAACGAAAGAGGTTTATATTGATGAATAGAATCAATGTGACATTCACCTGCAATTAACCTGTGCACAATCGGCGCAAATGAAAGATCGAAACTTTTAAAAATCGGCGCAAATGTCAAACACCCAATAAAACACGAGACTTTCATTACACAGTGACATAACAACGCGTAATTGGTGTTCTCATAAGAGGAAACTAATATTAAAAGTGATTAATTAAGACTGCCAAAACAATGTTTTAGAAAAGCAGGAATTCTATTTTTCCCTTAATGTCTAGAAGAAGAAAACAATACAAAAAAAATATAACCCTCGAATGTATCAAACTATTGCGCTTTACTCTTCCTATGAAAAGAATTTAATTTGCTTTCATTGATAATAAAAAAGATTTTATTAATTTCAATAAAACAATAACGACAAAGGAATTATTATATATTTCTTCCTTACTTTACTTTACTCTTTTTTGTTCAATTTTGCGCTCGGAATGTGGATTTTTTTTTTAATTTTTATATACTGTAACTAATAATTTATATGACAGTAATCTTAAAAAAAATCAAAGTGGTAAAAAACCCACAGTCCGGGTCCGGCATTCAGTCCGGGTCCGGTGGCCAGTCCGGGTCCGGGTCCGGGTTTCATACCAAAGTCCGGGTCCGGAGTCCGGTCCGGTCCGGGTTTCAGTGCGTACCATTTATTTCACTTCCGGTGTAAGTAAAATCTGCAGATAACAATTTTATTTTTTGAAAAAAGATCCTATCGTAAAATCAACGAATCAGATATAAAATTTGTATACTTAACTAAATAGAAAACAAAAATGATATAGTTTCGGAAGAAATTACAAGAGGAATATTTTAAAATTTGTGTTGATATCTTTTACTTTTTACTTTTATCTTATTCTACGTGGATTCTTCAACATCCGGTGTAAACATTGCACTACACAGCCATGGCACAAACATTTCAGCAAGAATACATGCAAATGCCGCCCGTTACTCGGGCTTACACTACAGCATGTGTTATCACAACGATAGCAGTGGTATTATTCTTATTTCAGTTTTAAATAAATGTTAAATACAAGCAATATAATGTAGGACTGTAACACAGCCACTTACAAAATTTTGTATCTCTGATAAAAAAAAAAAGGCTGGATTGTATGTCAAATCATAATCATGTATATGTACAGCTATCAGGTCGATCCACATCGCTATCAATTCAGCATTCAGTTGCACCTCAGTCATTACAACTGAACAGCAGAACTGGGTCAGCTCCTCTTTACCTGCTATCCTAGTTCAAATAATTACAACGTCTTTAAAGGCTATTTTTTTTTTTTTCTTGATGCCTTACATGTACATTGTCACAGGAAAGCGTCAAAGCAAAAATTTGAAATAGCCTTCCATTACATCATAATTATTTGGACTACTGCTATCCACGATGTTGGTTTACTCCAGGGTTTATTGATTGATGATAGACACCAATTCAATGCTGAACAGTATGATCTTAAACTTGTTGTTTTGCATAAATATCGCATTAGCATTTTGTCCTTAACACACATTACAGGGGACATATTATGCTGACTGACTTCTACTGGTCTGTATCATAGGTGTTGGATAATGGACCACCATTGCACTGTCTTACCACTTTGGTCCTGATAAAGATTCCTGTCATCATTATGACTTTGTCTGAGACCCATCGACCAGTACTTCATCATTGTGGTTAGAGGGCTGCCAAGCTGACCAACCTGGCCCTGAAAGCAGTCGTTGTTAAGTACAATAGCAATCAAACTAAATGGTAGTATCTCACGAAAACTGAGATTGCTGCCTATCAATATTGTGCCTTCCATCTGTTCCTGACCAACTGCAGAAAATATTTAAATGCTCACCTTGCTTTTCTTTGGGCACAGAGCTGACTGTGAGAGCTGTAAAGCCAGTCAAGGTCGTTAAAACACTTCCATCATCATTATAAGGTCGATCCAGCCCCAAACTGATAGTGCCCTTGTTGGTCAGGCCCCAAAATCCAGCCCTAAACTGATGCGGCCCGTAGTAATCCGACTCAAGACGATTCGTTTTATACATTTTATGTTTTAAAAAATGTTCTGTGGATCAACAAACTCGCTGTTGTCTTAATTCCATTCAATTGCAATCATCATTTGTACAACATGCATAACATATAGGTCACTTAAAAAATGTTGAAGAATATTCAGTGATATTTGTTTTTGTCGAGCCTTCGACTTTAGTCGAAAAAGCGAGACATAGCGATCCTACATTCCGTCGGCGGCGGCGTAGGCGGCGTCCACAAATATTCACTCTGTGGTTAAAGTTTTTGAAATGTTAATAACTTTCTTAAACTATCCTTGAATTGTACGAAACTCTGACAGAAGCTTGTTTATGATCAGGAGATAGTATCCAGAAGTTAATTTTGTAAAAATAAAATTCCATTTTTTCCGTATTTTACTTATAAATGGACTTAGTTTTTTCTGCCAGAAAACATTACATTCACTCTGTGGTTAAAGTTTTTAAAATTTTAATAACTATCTTAAACTATCCTGGAAATGTACAAAACTTGGCCAGAAGCTTGTTTATGAGCAGGAGATAGTATCCAGAAGTAAATTTTGTAAAAATAAAATTCCATTTTTTCCGTATTTTACTTATAAATGGACTTAGTTTTTCTGCCAGGAAACATTACATTCACTCTGTGGTTAAAGTTTTTAAAATTTTAAAACCTTTCTTAAACTATCCTGGAATTGTAAGAAACTTGGCCAGAAGCTTGTTTATGATCAGAAGATAGTATCCAGATGTAAATTTTGTAAAAATAAAATTCCATTTTTCCCATATTTTACTTATAAATGGACTTAGTTTTTCTTTCAGTTAACATTACATACAGTCTGCAGTTAAAGTATTTAAAACATTTTTAAGATTCTTAAACTAGCCTGGATTTTTACCAAACTTGGACAGAAGCTTCTGACAATCAAAAGATAGTATCGAGAGGAATAATTTTATTGATTTTTTTCATCATTTTTGATGAGTGTGTGATTAACAGCAAAAGTAGGCGAGACACTGGGTTCCGCGGAACCCTTACAAATTTTTTAAATGAAGATATTGCTACATGTACCTTCATATATAGGCATGATAGGTCAGTCATTGAACATGTTCAACACTCTTGTACATGTGGCAGTATAATATATTTTTGAAGTAAGATTTAAAGGCAAAAAGAAAACACTAGTATATCATCAGTCAGAGCTCAGACATAAATAAGTCTGAATCTGCTTTTGACTTATAGATGTCTAAATTTGTAAGTTTTAGGATTTGTCTCCCTTTAATGCAAGACAAAATACGACTTAAATAAGTCAAATATTGTTAAGCAAGAAATGATTGACCAGAATCAAAAAGTTGCAAATATCAACTCCTACAAGTCGATAAGTTACCAAAACTTCAAGACCCACGCATACTTATAAAAAGGTCATGCATCTAAATCAAATAATGACAACATTGAAAGCCAATTATGCCTTGTCTTCTAAAGAAAAATATGAATGAGAGTCTGAAAAATCGGGGATCATGTTAATTAACCTTACAATGCAACCACCTGGATCCACACTTAATGAGGTAAAACATCTGTGTTTAGTAAGGATGTTCAATTAGATAATTAAATATAGATAGATCAAGTCCTTGTGAACTCTCAGACAGGTTTTTACTGTCAAAGGTGGTGTAGTTTGGCCACCAAGTCAAGTTAAGTTTTTTCATCAACATAAATAGACCTAAACAAGTCTGTCATTTTGTGACTTAGATAAGTCTAAAATTGAAAACACATTTTTATAAAGAATACATGTTTTGACTTCTTTAAGTCAAAAACAGAAATAGACTTGTTTATGTCTGAGCTCTGACTGATCATTGTGAATGATCTTTAGTTTTAGATAAAGAAACCTTACATTATTGTTCTTATAATATAACTATTACATTTATATACATGACATGCATGATATATAAGGATAACTTTCTACTGTATTAATGCATTTGAATTTTTCAATTTCCCATATTGCTAATTATTGTTATATTGTTACAAAAAGCAAAGGAACCTCAGTGCAAGTGTAAGGTGACCCCTAGCACTGGCCTGAGCAAAATTCTTTTGTAAAATAATGTTTGTAAACCTGTCAGTAGTTTTCCAAAAATATTTGATCTATATAAAATGTATTATCTGCACTCTTTTATTCATGCATTTCAGTTTGGAATTCACATAGATGTAGGGCCATAAAAAAGAATAGGTTTATTTGCCCAAACGCTACCTACCCAGAAAAAAAGCTGCCTACTCAAATTATTTTATTGTCCTGATTTAAAGAAGTTTTTTTTATCAGATTGGCATGAAGACTAATTAACACCTGATACTTCAATTTCTCTTTTAAAAAAAAAAAAAGAAAATGCCTACCTACCTACCTACTAACTCAACCTTTGGGTAGGGTTTGGGCAAACCAAAATATTTTTAATTGTGGCCTAGTTTGGAATTCACATACATGGAGTATTGTCCTAATCCTAATCCTAATTTATCTTTTTTTTTCAGCAACTAGACATCATCACACCATTTCAAATTTATTTTAATCCAGATTTAATTTTTAGAAAGTTTCAGGTGAGTACATGATAAATCTATCTACATTGATGAGTCAAGATTATTAATAAATTAAAGGAAAATTGAAATAAGAGGATAATGTTCTTCAAAATGAAAACGATATGTGTTTACATTTCATATCTTATATAAAAATTCCTACATTTAGGCGGTACTCCTATGGTACTTGTCAATAGCATAGGAGGGTAAAAGTACCGGGTACTGTCTCCTAATGAAAGGCCTGTATGGTTTTACATTTTTCTCACTGATACACATAGTTAATACGGCTTCTACTAACGAAAGCTCCATTTGGAGTTAATGTGTTTAGAGACTAATTATACCAGTACACCTTTCCTATATTGCCTACTGTTCTAGTTTACCGTTTACACAAAAAAATCATAAATTTACAGCAAAAAAAAAGAAGAAAGATTTATTTCACAGAATTGATAATAAATAATGCAAACTATTTGAAACAATGCTTTCTCAGAAAACATATTTCTTGTATAATGAATACAGTTTATATACAAAATTAAAAACCAATTCTTCAGAGAACAATTGAAGGTCTTTCCACCTCGATAATAAGAATGAAATTTAAAAAACGATGTTAGAAAATGTCACTCCTTTATGATGTAATTTGGTTCTTCAAATTGATATATAAAAAAATAAGATTAATATATGCAGAAGACTTAATTGTTTTTTTATGAACAGAAAATAATTTTTAGCAAAGGTCAAAATCTAGAACGTCAAATTGACCTTTGACCTTGACCTCAATTTCAAGGTCATAGGTCAGTGATCTCAAATCAAAAAATCCAAGGTCAATCATTTGTATGGTTGTGGAGAAATACTGATTTCAAATACATAAGGGGAGAAAACTCCTATAAGGGTTAACCAAAACACTTCGACTGAAATAGGTTGAAGTTGCGCCTTTTTGTAAACAGTAATTTGGCAAACAAATCATATCATTAACTGTAACAGTTTCTTTTGAATAACGATAACAAGCAAAGTTCAAAAGTTATAACATGACCTTGACCTTCGACCTTGATCTCAATTTCAAGGTCATAGGTCATTGAACTCAAAACGGAAGACCGGAGGTCAATCACGTGTATGGATGTGGAGAAATACTGATTTCAAATACATAAAGGGAGAAAACTCCTATAAGGGTTAACCAAAACACTTTGACTGAAATAGGTTGAAGTTGCGTCTTATTGTAAACAGTTATTTGGCAAACACATTATATCATTTACTGTCACAGTTTCTGTGGAATAACGATAACAAACAAAATTCAAAATTTAGAACATGACCTTGACCTTTGACCTTGACCTCAATTTCCTTCAAAAGACTGTAGGCCTCTATGACTTATAACGTATGAATTTATCCAATAAATCGCCTATCTTAAATTTTCAAAGGGAAATAACTCCCATAAGATGTCTTCCGATCACTCAAGTCAAAATAAACTAAATCATTCTCAAGAGTAGACGAACAATTTGGTGAAAACAGTTGGCTAAAATCTTTTACGGTTTTAGAGATATAGCGATAACAAGAAAAAGGGAACGCGGGGAGATAACTCCTATAAGAATAAGTGTTCGGTCACACAGGGTGAGTTTTGAAACCCCCATTACTGTACATCATCATTGACCAAAAAATTCATTCGATATGTTGTAAGACAAAAAAGCATCTCAGACTGCAGAAGAAAAAAAATAATCAGAAGAAAAACAAAAGGTCTTTCCACGAAAATTGGAAAGACCTAATAAGTCATGTTTCTTGGTTTTGAATTGTAAAATTATATTATCTTACAATTTATTTGTCAACTAACTTTGTTTATTTTTAGGTATGGAGATTAGTAACAAATTTTATGTATTTTGGACCAATAGGATTCAACTTTTTATTCAACATGATTTTTGCCTACCGATATTGTCGGATGTTGGAAGAAGGGTCCTTTCGAAACAAGACAGCAGATTTTTTCTTCATGATTTTGTTTGGTTGTTCAATAATGACTGTATCCTTTTATTGTGCTTGTATAATATATACCTAACAAAGTTTTCCAAATTAAGGAAGATTTTGCAAAATAAAAAATGCAATTTATATTTTTAGAGCCCTATTAAGTATATAGCTTATTTGTACATCTCAAAATCTATCATAACACTGATATTTCATGCATATCAAATAAAAGATTGCCAATTATTATTCTTTCCAAACATTGAAATTTTGAATTGATCATTGATTTGAGAAGGTAATCTATGCAAAAAGATAAAAAGAAGCTATTTTTATTTTTGCAGCTTGAAGTAAATTAGATGAAATAAATGGAAAAGAAAAGAAATTGAATATTTAGGTTATCTCCCTTGATGCATATTTTATAGTTTAAATGGGAGATATTCCTGTAGGTACAAAATTTAACTAAAAAAATGCTATACTTATTTAACATGGTTTTGAAATCTTTCTAAAAACAGTTTAATTAATCTGCTATATATCTACACAACACTGTTCAGGGGTAAAATTAATCTGCAATAGAAATAGTTAACTTTATGTTAGAGGCACAATGTTAACTAGCTCATAAATATAACTTATAAAATTAAATGTCAGAGTCTGCAGCTAAAAATGAGACAGTAATTGATATCTTTTTAGAGAACAAAATTCCATTTTTTGTAGGCAATGTACTTTGAACTTGAAGCGATTGACAAAAGATTTAACATATTATTTTTAAGGACCAATATTTAACACTTATGATTTCACTTTCCTTAACATACTAAGATTTTAGGATTAATTGTAAATATTGTTTTCCTTGGTAGTGCTTTTACAATTATGTTAGTTTATTTATGGAGCAGAAGAAATCCTTATGTGAGATTAAATTTCTTTGGACTTATGACATTTCATGCACCTTACTTGCCGTGGGTGTTGTTAGGGTTTTCAGTATTATTAGGAAATTCAGTTGTTATTGATTTAATGGGTAAGTAAATAAAAAATATTTAGAAAAGTGGGTTTTGTTATGATTCTCATGCAGTAAATTCAGAAATAAATCTCTATAGAAATTAATAATGCACGTTTGTCGTTTCATTATAATTGCCATCCTGAAATTTTAGCTTTTTTTGTTGCATTAGTAGAAATATTGCATGGTCAGAATGTTTTATTTCTGAAATATAATTTGTTGCATTAAAATTCATTATTTATTACAATTTCAATGGGTTTTAATCATTTAATCAGATTTCTCTATAGCTCATATATTATAAGGGTTTTCAGTGTTTTAAGTATTATAGGAAAAGGAGTAGGTCCGGTAAGGACCGATTTTGGCCTCAAATTTCAGGTTCATTTGACAAAAGATTTTGACCACTTTTTAAACACTTAAGTGTCTATTTCATTTGAATCAATTAGGTTATGTGAAAGATTTTCACTGATTTAGTCATTGAACAAAATCCGATTCAAGCTCAAATATGAAAAATCTACCAAATATGCCGAAAAATGTCACTTTTCAGATGGTTTTTGTCAAAAATGAAAGTGGCCGCATTTGTGTTCATCCTTAACCTTTATATATGTTATGTATTATCATAACATACAACTTACATTTCAATATAAAGGATGAACATGAATGCAGCCACTTTCGTTTTACACGAAAACCGTCTAAAATTTAACTAAAATGCTAAAATTGTGAAGATTTCAGTAATTTAGCATGACTTAATGGTGCTAGTATCCGATATATATGCATGGTATCGTCAAAAAGAGCCCATATTTATGTAGCTACTCTCCAATAAATACCTAAAAGTTTACATTTTAACAATTTTGTAAAACTGCTATATTTTGGGGCCAAAAAGGGGTCTTACTGGACCTACTCCTTTGTTTTGTTCAGAATTTTTGGTAAGATTTATGAGATGAATATAGAAAAAATATCAATAAAACAACAACTTTACAATGAGAGTTCACAAATAAAACCATCTAGAAGTGAAGTTAAAATGAGGTAATCGAGTCATTCCTGGCATTTTAAAAGATTTGCCAATGTATGAAACACAAAACTTAAAGAATAAAATGTGAACATGGATATGAATGTGGTTGTTACTTTCTGGATAGCATGCATAAAACTTTTGCAAGGGGGTATTTTTTATGGTAACCAACTATTCACCTTGAATGTCAAGGCTTGTTTTATAAATTTGATAAAAAAATTCCACCTTTACAGTCACATTAGAAAACACTTCGCAGTGGAAAGTACTGAATTATATATATTTTTGTAAATGGTACATATACCGGTACATACAATAATTAATCTGCTAAATATATTTGTAAACTTTAAATGGCATTATTATTTACCTAAATTGGTTTAAAATATATTGATAGGATAATTGGAGCATTGTTCAATTTACAAATTACTGTTTGGCTTACTCTACAATTTCATGTTTATATGTTATTACCAGAACCCGGTATATTGATTATGAATATCATATTTTCTAGGTATAGCAGTTGGCCATATTTATTACTTCTTAGAAGATGTTTTCCCAGAACAACAAGGAGGTTTCAGAATCTTAAAAACACCAAGATTTTTGTAAGTTATCTTATTGTTATTGTTCAAAACAAATAATTAAAGACCTTCATTTTATGCATAAACCTGGTATGGTGAATTAAGGCAACAGTAGTGTACCTTTGTTCAAATCATTTAAAACGATTGGAACAGAGTTCTTGAAATATTTCTTCTTCTAGTGGCCCTTGAAGAAATCTGCTGGTCCTCACTATTATTAATTTCTATTGCAAAATGCCAAAATTTTTGGGGTCCTTTGGAAATTTGGTGGTCAAAGCCTTCAGAGCACCACTTTTGGAGAAGTCTGTTGGAAAGAAACAAAGCAAAGTAACAAACCAAAACTGACAGAATCGCATAAACTCCAAAAGTAGTACAACCGAGTGCACACACAGGGTAAGTCTTTCCTGCAATGCATTCATTATAACCAAATTCCAAGCATGAAAAATTAAACTCCATCAAAAATTTTGCAATCATGAATAGGATAACATCTGAAAAATTGCAGATCAGACCACCTTACTGGTAACAAAAGATCTAAGATAAAAATTTACAAAATAGAGTACAATAAATCACAAAAATACGTTAAATCAGCACTTTACTAGATGGCAATGTCGAAATAGGTGAAATTAATACCCATTTAGAAAATTTTAATGTTGTACAGTATTTTTTAATAGTGCATATATAATTTTTTTAATACATTATAATTTTATTTTGTATTCTTACTTTTGTAGAACATACTTATTAGAAGGACCCACTGAGGACCCCAACTATAACCCACTTCCAGAAGAGAGACCAGGAGGATTCAATTGGGGAGAGGGACAAGAAGGGGAGGAACAGTGACATTTTAAATAAATATTTTCATTTTACATATAGGGAGGAAGCAATTATCTTCATTTGAGTGATGTATGAATGAACATGTATGGGGGAAAAATGACATTAAAAAATTTATTAGCGAATCACATGATGTTGTGGTGCTTGTTTTATGCTTATCTTATGATTATTGGTGACTGCAATTGCGAACACATTATAGAATCTATATTGAACTTAAATAAACAAAAAAAAACATTTATTTAACCTAATCAAATGGAGAATTAAAAAATAAAAAATCAAGAAATAAAATTAAACTGATTTGAACACACTTGCATATCTTTCTTAATTTCATAATGATTATTATGACTTATGATACAGTTATGCAGTACACAAAACAAACAATTTAATTGTAGTACTAGTGGAGTGTCATTAAGATATGTCACATGAGGATATTCAGGTTAAACTTGTAACTGTTCTATATCATAATAAAGCATCAGTCTAAAAAAATGGACAATAGTATAAAATAGAAAGAAAAACTTCAAGGTGATCAAACCTAAAAATCAATTGGTATGGTATCTGCACATTTTTCTAAAGCAATCTTCATCCTGTTTCTCATGATGAAAAAGAAGTGTGGAAAACAAAATTTATAAAATATTTTGAAGCATGATTACTCAAATTGTAAAAAAAAGGAGAAGAAAATAAAATTGTCTATGGTCAAGGGAGTTTAATCATATTTTTAAAGTAAACCTCAACTTTCATTGTAATTAGAAATATTTGCATTGTGAAAGATAGAAGAGTTGCTTTGTATATATAAAAATAAGAAAACGTGGTATGATTTCCAATGAGACAAGAGACCAAATGACACAGAAATTAACAAAAAAAAATGAATTATCTGCTACCATATACAGCCTTCGACAATAAGCAAAGCACATACCACATAGTCAGCTATAAAAGGCACTAGAAAAGGCCCCTGAAGAACAAATGTAAAACTATTTAAACATGACAACTAACAACCTGACGTATGTTCAAAATAATGAAACGATAATAAATATGATATACAGCAACAAACAAAAGCCAGTGAATTATTGGCTTCTCACTTGGGACAGGCACATACAGAATGTAGCGAGATTAAAATGTGTGTTAACGTCCAACCCTCTTCTTACCTGGGACAGCGGTGTATCA